>NC_073694.1:122871065-122873565 GCF_029784165.1 Wyeomyia smithii
TTCGTCTCCGCAGGGGCCCGGCCGGCACCCAGGTTGCTACCATAAAGCTTCCACTAGCGGAGGGTAACAAGGCCCTGAAGAAGACCACGTTGAAGGTGGGTTGGTCGGTCTGCCCTCTGGGCACCTTCCAACAGCCTGACGTTTGCTTCAGGTGCTTTGAGCGGGGGCATAAATCCTGGTCGTGCAAAGGGCCCGACAGGTCCAATTTATGCCGCCGCTGTGGTGGCGCAGGCCACAAGGCACGGGACTGCGGTGCACCTCCCAAGTGTCTGGTATGCACCGGTAAACGGGACGCCAAACACGCCATTGGAGGCCCCAAGTGTCCGGCTGCACGGCCGGCTACTAAGCCGCAGGCCTGAGGGTGATACAGTTAAACCTGAACCACTGCTATGCGGCGCAGCAGTTGCTACACCAAGCGGCTGCTAAGTCGTTGTCGGACGTGGCCATCGTCTCGGACCCATACCGTATCCTAACCGGAAACGGTAACTGGGTATCGGACAAGTCTGGGAAGACGGCCATTTGCACGACAGGCAGGTCCCAGGTTCAGGAGATTGTGTCGACCTCCAGAGAGGGGTACGTTATTGCCAAAGTGGATGGAGTATTCTACTGCAGTTGCTATGCTCCGCCAAGTTGGTCTACCGAAACGTTCGCGCAGATGGTCGATCGAGCAACCGTGGAACTGACGGGCCTATGGCCGTTGGTGGTTGCGGGTGACTTCAACGCAAGACGGAGGATGCAACGCGCACGTTCCGACGAGCAAAGAGCGGAACGCGGTGTCGCATTCAGATCCGCTAAGGCAACGCTTAAGAGCGCAATCAGAGCCAGCAAACGAGCCTGTTTCGAACGACTCTGCGCCAGTGCCAATTCGAACCCGTGGGGTGACGCCTACAGGATCGTTATGACCAAGACTAGAGGCGCGCTAGCCCCAGCCGAACAATCACCAGCGATGCTAGAAACGATCATTCAGGGCCTCTTCCCAAGCCACGAACCAAGTCCCTGGCCTCCGGCTGACGAGTCACCACCTACCGTGAGTGACGGCAGCCGTGCAGAGGCTGACGATGCGGTAAGGGTGACGGAAGATGAATTGATCGAGATCGCAAACTCCCTGAAGGTAGGCAAGGCTCCGGGACCAGACGGAATCCCGAACTTGGCCATCAAGACGGCCATCAAAGAAGCCCCCGGGTTGTTCAGGGCGGTCATGCAGAAATGCCTTGACGACTGCCTCTTCCCGGACGTGTGGAAGCGCCAGAGGCTGGTGCTGTTGCCGAAGGTTGGGAAACCACCAGGTGACCCATCGGCATACAGACCAATCTGCCTGCTGGACACGACGGGCAAGGTGCTTGAGAGGTTAATCCTCAACAGACTGGTGAAATATACAGAAAGTGAGAACGGTCTATCAAGCAACCAGTTCGGTTTTCGAAAAGGTAGGTCCACGGTGGATGCAATTCTCTCCGTCACCAGAACGGCTGAGGTTGCAATCCAACGCAAGAGGAGGGGCATTCGTTACTGCGCGATCGTCACGCTTGACGTGAAGAACGCGTTTAACAGTGCCAGCTGGGACTCCATAGCCTTAGCGCTACAGAGTCTCAGAGTGCCGACGCCGCTGTACAAGATTCTGGGCAACTACTTTCAGAATCGAGTGCTAATGTATAACACAAACGAGGGTCAGAAAAGCGTTCCGGTTACCGCAGGTGTACCGCAAGGTTCCATCCTGGGTCCGGTACTGTGGAACGCTATGTATGACGGCGTGTTAAAACTAACACTCCCTCCAGGGGTGGTGATCGTGGGCTTCGCCGATGACATAACTCTTCTGGTCTATGGCGAGTCTATTGGAGAGGTAGAGTTAAAGGCCGCGCTATCAATACGCGTAGTGGAAGACTGGATGCACTCCAGGAAACTGGAGCTAGCGCACCATAAGACTGAAGTTATTGTTGTAAATAACAGAAAGTCAGAGCAGGAGGTATCGATTAGTGCCGGTACATGCACTATCGCCTCAAAACGCTCGTTGAAGCTTCTGGGGGTTATGATCGACGACAAGCTCACGTTCGGGAGCCACGTCGATTATACCTGCAAGAAAGCTTCCATGGCTGTGGCAGCGCTATCTCGCATGATGGCAAACAGCTCGGCGGTTCGTAGCAGCAGGCGCAAAGTCCTTGCTAGCGTGACCACGTCCATACTCAGGTATGGAGGACCAGTGTGGTCCAAGGTATTGAGTACCTCGTGCCATCACGGCAAACTCGAGAGTACGTACAGGCTAATGTGCCTAAGGGTCGCGTGCGCATACCGAGCAGTGTCGTACGAGGCGGTTTGCGTCCTGGCTGGCATGATGCCCATCAGCATCATCGTCAAAGAGGATGTAGAGTGCTTCGACCAACGCGACACGAGGGGTATTCACAACACCATACGGTCATCCTCAATGGCCAGGTGGCAGCGAGAGTGGTCCAACACTACAAAAGGTAGATGGACACACCGACTCATTCCAGAGTTAGCAGGCTGGATT
>NC_073694.1:122878565-122911065 GCF_029784165.1 Wyeomyia smithii
GATCTTGCCGAACTGAATGCTGCGCGGCGCTCTGTCCTCTCTTCTTCGTTTCGCGCACGCTGCATCCTCCGTCTTGCACGGAGGCACGCACTGCGAAGGTCGGCTATCGCGTCCGTCCACCAGTAAACCGGTGGCTTTCCATTCCTAGGTTGGCGAGTCCTAGGCATGGTGGCGTCGCACGCCCGCGATAGCATAGCAACTAGTTGGTCAGCAGTCGGGCGAAGCCAACTGCCCCCCTCGCGCTCCCTTCTCATTGCCTCTTCGAATACCTCGGCATCAAAGTGCGATGTCTTCCACCCGCGAACGGTCGGAGTGTTGGCTCTACCCGTCGCTTGCCCCCTCTCGTTGTTGTCTACACTAAAACAGACCGCCTGGTGGTCGCTATTAGTGTAGCCATCGTCTACCCTCCAGTTCTTGATCAGTCCTGGGCTGGAGAACGTCACGTCGATGATCGACTCCGCACCATTTCTGCTAAATGTACTTTTGTTCCCAACGTTGGCCAGATCTAGGTTGAGCTTTGCAAAGGCCTCCAACAGGATCTGGCCCCTCTGGTTCGTGAAGCAACTTCCCCACTCAACAGCTCAAGCGTTGAAGTCGCCCGCCACCACCAACGGCAAGCAAGGGTAGTCTGCTTTTACCCATGCTGAGCAACCTAAGCTGAACAGCTAAAGCCCTTTGTCTCCCCGGGACCGCCGTTAGGCATTACTTCAGGGAGAGGGCCCGTCGTGCTTATCGCACTTACCCCTATGGGTAGCAGAGCAGCCTATACAGGCCAGTTAGTTAACCGTTAACTAACTGGGGCACGTCGATGGTTTCCCGTCGATTGGTGCCCTGCAAAATACTAACGATCTGTGATGCTGCCGTGATGACCGCATCCCAGATTTCCCTATTTTCGCACATCCTACGCACTATATTATCTGGCGTGGTGTCCATCCCACTTATTGCCAGCATTTCGTACCGTACCCGCTCGAAGCGCGGACATGTGAAGAACACATGCTCTGCGCTTTCTTCCGCACCCGTACAAGCGGGGCACATAGGGGACTCGGCGTACCCGAACCTATGCAGG
Organism: Wyeomyia smithii; assembly: GCF_029784165.1. NCBI lineage: Eukaryota > Metazoa > Arthropoda > Insecta > Diptera > Culicidae > Wyeomyia > Wyeomyia smithii. Next base: position 122,879,632 of record NC_073694.1, read on the forward strand.
TACTGCCTAAAGCAGCCATGGCCTGACAGGATCTGTGTCAGATGGAAGGTTACTTCCCCATGGCGCCTATTAATCCAGCCTGCTAACTCTGGAATGAGTCGGTGTGTCCATCTACCTTTTGTAGTGTTGGACCACTCCCGCTGCCACCTGGCCATTGAGGATGACCGTATGGTGTTGCGAATACCCCTCGTGTCGCGTTGGTCGAAGCATTCTACATCCTCTTTGACGATGATGCTGATGGGCATCATGCCAGCCAGGACGCAAACCGCCTCGTACGACACTGTTCGGTATGCGCACGCGACCCTTAGGCACATTAGCCTGTACGTACTCTCGAGTTTGCCGCGATGGCACGAGGTACTCAATACCTTGGACCACACTGGTCCTCCATACCTGAGTATGGACGTGGTCACGCTAGCAAGGACTTTGCGCCTGCTGCTACGAACCGCTGAGCTGTTTGCCATCATGCGAGACAGCGCTGCCACAGCCATGGAAGCTTTCTTGCAGGTGTAATCGACGTGGCTCCCGAACGTGAGCTTGTCGTCGATCATAACCCCCAGAAGCTTCAACGAGCGTTTTGAGGCGATAGTGCATGTACCGGCACTAATCGATGCCTCCTGCTCAGACTTTCTGTTATTAACAACAATAACTTCAGTCTTATGGTGCGCTAGCTCCAGTTTCCTGGAGTGCATCCAGTCTTCCACTACGCGTATTGATAGCGCGGCCTTTAACTCTACCTCTCTAATAGACTCGCCATAGACCTCAAGAGTTATGTCATCGGCGAAGCCCACGATCACCACCCCTGGAGGGAGTGTTAGTTTTAACACGCCGTCATACATAGCGTTCCACAGTACCGGACCCAGGATGGAACCTTGCGGTACACCTGCGGTAACTGGAACGCTTTTCTGACCCTCGTTTGTGTTATACACTAGCACTCGATTCTGAAAGTAGTTGCCTAGAATTTCGTACAGCGACGTCGGCACTCTGAGACTCTGTAGCGCTAAGGCTATGGAGTCCCAGCTGGCACTGTTAAACGCGTTCTTCACGTCAAGCGTGACGATCGCGCAGTAACGAATGCCCCTCCTCTTGCGTTGGATTGCAACCTCAGCCGTTCTAGTGACGGAGAGAATCGCATCCACCGTGGACCTACCTTTTCGAAAACCGAACTGGTTGCTTGATAGACCGTTTTCACTTTCTGTATATTTCACCAGTCTATTGAGGATTGAGCCGACCTGATTTTAGGCGGTTACAATTAATTTCCATTCTCTTCCAAAGAAGGATTAAGAAAAATCCTAAATGGAAAAAACATCTTTGGAAAAACTTGTCATTAATATGCATGGACAAGATGATGAAATCATTTCTCTTGTCAATTTGTTTCAACATCGCAAGTGTTGAAACTTGAAATTCCATCCACCACTCATGTTATGAAAATATGAAAAGTGGATCATAATCAAAGAAGGTATTGTTTTGATTATGGAGGCAAAAACAATACCTCAGTTATTAAATCGAACGCAAGTTCGAATGTTTTAAGTTTATATTTACAGCAAAAAACTCCAATTCGCGGATGTTTAATCAAAACATGCAACCGAGCGGATTTACGAAAAAGTCAACAACGATTGCATCAGCCGTGCACGGGCACGTTCGCGAGGAAAGAGACGGAAGAGCGGCCCGCTCTCGTGAGAAGACGACGCCGCGGGAAAATTCGGAGTGACCGGAGTAGCGGCGAAGACTTAAGCTGGGACTTCAAGGAAGTCCGACGTCGTTATAGTGATACCCCTCGTGAGGCAGGTGCCTACGTCGTTATAGATAGTCCGCGGTTCGTTTAGGTGTTAACTCTTAAGTTTTATTCCGCGAGGCAGAAGTGATGCCCGTTGTTTAAGTTTCGGTTTAGTGTTTAAGTGATTTAATATTTTTTCAACTTAACTGATAGATTAAAAGTAATTAAAATCGAGCAGATGTAGTGCAGTTAATCAAAGGACATATCACATCCAGCAGTAATAGTGTCTAACCACTCGGTACGTATTCCGCTTCATCTAACACAAGATATGTGCATCGACGGAGATTGGTAATACCGCGCTCTAGGAAGTCGATTAGACGACCAGGAGTTGCAATAACTACCTCAACACCACGCTCCAAGTCGCGTACCTGTGGTCCTTTCAACGCGCCACCGAAGATGCAAGTATACCGAATTTGCGGCTTAGAGTGTGTACCGAAGTCTCTCACTACGGTCTGGATTTGCTGAGCTAGCTCACGAGTTGGGGCAAGCACTAGAACTATGGGACCTTCTCCTCGTTGTAGTGGTTTCTGGTTTGCAATATGGACGATACCGGGTAACATATAGGCAAGCGTCTTGCCGGATCCAGTTTGCGCGATTCCGACCAAATCTCGACCAGATAATGCTATTGGCCAACCTTGCGCTTGAATGGCTGTCGGGGATGGGAAGCCTTGCTTTTCGATTTCATTCATTACGAAATCTGGGAAATTGCCTTCTTCAAAATTTTGCGCTGGATGTGGTACGCTATTGCCCATAACTGTGACTTGCATTCGTTCACGGAATGATTGGACTTCTTCTGGAGATCGATTTATAACATTTTGATGTGGTACATAGAAGTCTTTCTGGAATGGTTCCAGATCTTCCCAGATTGGTGGAACCAATGCTTGACCAGGGAATTTCGCTTTAAGCGATTGGATTTTAGCACGATCTTCTTTACTCATGTTGTTGAAATCAGGTTTTGGTCCGTAACCGTTGCGGTTGCCGTACGAATTTGGCATAGAGTTATACTTTTTCGGGCCTCCGAACGAATCTAACGGTTTATCAAAAAAGGGCTTTCCGCTGCCATTCATTCCCGGACCGCTACCGTACAACTTTGGTCCGCCGAATTCTTTTTTTATTGGCATTCCTCCAACTCCGGTAGGCCCGCCAAAGTTGTTGCTGCGGAACTTGTTAAACCCCCCGGGACCTCCGGATGGTCCATTGGGACCGCTACCGTACATTGGTTTTGGTCCACCGTACGCATTCGGATTAAACGGAGGAATTGGTGGAGGTCCACCAGGTTTGTTCATGAAATGTGGCTTGCCGCCGGGACCACCGCCACCACCACCGTAGAAGTCCGGTTTGTCACTACGTGGACGGAATCCTCCCGGATGGGGTTGACCGTTTCCTTGGAATTGCATGTTGTTAAATCTGCAAAAATTTAAATCTCACCTTCTCGGGCTTTCTAAGTAATTGTATTTTTCTATGATTATGAACCAAGAATAGAATTAGGGTCTTCCAACTAGGGCTGTGTTGAGGCGGTTCGTTTAGGTGTTAACTCTTAAGTTTTATTCCGCGAGGCAGAAGTGATGCCCGTTGTTTAAGTTTCGGTTTAGTGTTTAAGTGATTTAATATTTTTTCAACTTAACTGATAGATTAAAAGTAATTAAAATCGAGCAGATGTAGTGCAGTTAATCAAAGGACATATCACATCCAGCAGTAATAGTGTCTAACCACTCGGTACGTATTCCGCTTCATTGGTGACAGCGCAAAAGAGCCTGAAAAGATAGGCTCAGGTGCGCCGTTTTCTGGCTGGGCCAGTAGTGAAAAAGTAGAAAAAACTTACGTGCTTAAGTGACTTTGACGTATCGAAAAAACAGACCCAAATCAACGAAAGTGAATGCCACGAAACGTGCAAGTCCAATATTTCTAAGGGCTCCTCCTCGAAGATGGTCGAAACCTAAAAGAACAAATAAAAAGGATTAGAAGAAGAAACAGTGAAAGTGTTAGAGGAACAATAATAACAATCCGAGATCGACTGTTGACCAGTGTTACGCGAATTCAAGTTTTCGAAATCCAATCGCAATAGATCCCACGGACAGGGAGCAGCTCACAGGGCACTGGAACCAGCAACAGGATTCAACCTACAAAAAAAATGAAAATAAGGTAAGATCAACCCAAGTGGTAACCAGCACAAATAAATTAACCTCCCGCTTTAAGGCCCTAGTTGGAAGACCCTAATTCTATTCTTGGTTCATAATCATAGAAAAATACAATTACTTACCCATCCAACCTCACCGCCATAGCGGACTGTTCACCACACTATTCTGGCACAGAATATTCCACTTTCTGGCACAGAATATTCCACTACTACGACACTACATTCTAATCCGTGGCTAGTCACACGCCACTAAGATAACCTCAGAATTTTTTTTTTAATTTAATGAACAAATCAAACTAAAAAACCAGGGGTACCGACCCGTACTGCCCATACCGAAACAAATTAAGAATGACGACAATCAATAATGCATAATTGCATTTTTATTAGTCGATTGACACGGTTTCACACATACCAGTGAATCAAGTCCATCGAAAATTTTCCAATTGGAATGGAAACCTAAAAATATATCAACTCACAGTGGGTCAAACACGTGAGTTGATCACATAAAATAACATCAATAAAATACCTTTTCATTCGAGTTCCTCACAACTGGACTCAAAGTAAACAGCGAAACCAAAGATCAGAGGATCTAAGGTTCGAAACAGGAACGTTTTTTTTTTTCTCTCTCTCTTTTAGTTTACTAATACATGATCAAATTTTTGTTATTTCACATCATTACATGAATTTAACTTTTACAGCTAAATATCACAAAAAATGACAAGTGACAAGATGACAAGATAGATGATGACACAAATATTAATCCACTGATGACAGGCATCGCCAATTGTATAGGATTAATCACGTCTCCGATACAGCAATAATCGCGGAACGCATATGAGTATGCGATTATTGCGAACAAAAGTGGGAAGAAGAAAACTAAAGCTTCATCATGACCTACGTCAATAATTGCAAAGCTTAGTAGCTACGCGAGACCTTGACCGTCAAACAAATGGCACATTGAGCCAGTAATGAAAAAAATAAAAGTCCAAAATTAATTTTCACGGTTGAAACACAAACGGCAATAAAGAGTGGTCAAGGCATAATTAGGAACTACGCTTAGAGGGAAAGAAAAAAAAAAAAAAAAATATAATATAATTATCTTTATATATTAAAGGGAAATGTTTCTTCACAAATGCATAATTTGAGAACAGATAGAAGAAATTGCAAGACTATTGGTGTTGTTTAGTTCGTCTAGAGCCCCGACGGGTTTATAAATAATAATAATAGGGGAATTCCACTAGAAAAGATAATAAAATATTAGCAATAAAATTACAAATTTGACACATACTCATCGGAGCAAAGTCCCATCATGCAACACTCACTATGCAAGTGGTACTCCAGGAGTAGCGACCAAAACGACTTAAGAATTGCATACTAAGCAATTCACGCAGAGCCGCAAGGGGAACACAATTCGAACGAAGCGAAGCACGTCGCACACAATTTAAACAAAGCCGTGGTATGAAAAGACTACACATAGAACAAAAAGGTTCTATACCCAATACCAAGACATATAAAGACATGCACGATTGAAGGCAGTTAGCACGTTCAGCCGATACTGGACTAAATTTAGTACCACAAATACATTAAAATTACTTAATCCCATAAGTATGAAAAGGGGAGAATAGAGCAAAAAGACCCAAACAATCTAAAATTGGAAAAAACTCTCGGTATCCCTACAAATATCTCCTTTCTCTTTTTAAGGTCAAATAATATGCTGCTGGAAGCAGGATTAAATGACCAGATTAGAGGAGATCAAGGAATACGTTGAACGGGAATATAAAAATCTACTCAAAAGCAAAAATAGGGCAAGATCACTTCAAGGAATTCTAACGAAAAAAGAACTCCTGAGGGATCACCTAGAAGAATTCGAATCTTTAGTCCTTAAATATGATAAAAGACTAAAGGACAAAGATTGGAACAAGCTCACAGATGACTTTGAGTTTGTAAAAACCAAAGTAGAGCAATCCATTAGAATATTAGAGGGAACTTCGATAATCCCAGAAAAAGAAAATAAGAGGCAAAGACGAAACTCAGACTATTATATCGAAGTGGTAATTCCTACACAAGGATTAAACCACTCGATATCCCTCGAGGATTCGCAAATTTGGGAAGCGTTACCCTTTACTTCATCATTTAATATATCAGGTGAAGTAAAGAGCTTTCTACAAGACAAGAATCAGATAGATAGAGAGGGAGAAAAGGCATCAGGAGAGGACTATCCGATATCGTCTTCATTTATATTACAAGAAGACGCTTCAAGCCGCTTCAAATTTCCAGATCATATTAGTCTGGAAAGCGAAACAAATCCGGAAAATAAAAACCATACAGAGGATTTTGATTTCGATAACACAAGTTTCATTGAAACTTTAGAGAGGCTTAAAAATAAATATTACAAAGATAGTTTTTTCTTCAATAGATTACTAAAGAAGAAAAAAACCAAAATGCCAGCAGAAACAACAAAAATGATGATCGATGCAGCTGCGATCATTCCAATATTCAGTGGAAAGGCGGAAGAACTAGATCCCTTCCTACTACAAGTTGATTATTTTGCAACAGACATCCCGGCAGCAGCTAGTCACACCCCATTATTGAATGTGGTGTACACAAAGCTCAGAGGGGATGCACTCAAACGGCTCAATGATATAAGGGCCGAGAAATGGCCCGAAGTTAAATTAAAAATGGAAAAACTTTTCCAGCCTGAAAAGAACATCGGGGCAATCTTCAAAGAAATCGAAACCCTACACCAGGGTTATTCAGAATCATTTGAGGAGTATAAAACACGAGCCACAAAAATTTACGAAAGTGTGAGAGATATCCCAGGACAGGAGGGAAATGATTCATATGTGTCAACACACCTAAGGAAACACTTCCTAGGGGGCCTGAGAAATCACACTTTGATTTCGGCAGGAAAGTCTCAACGAGATAAATCCTTTATGGACTTGCTCGAATGGCTACAAAAAGAATGTGAGGAGGAAGAAGAACTCCAGGATATCCACAGAAGGACGAAACCGGAGAACTCACCAAATTCTCCTCACAGAAAAAATTATAACAACATGAACAATAACACTCAAGGAGTTGCTTATTTAAATAACAACTTCAGAAGAAACAATAATAACAATTACCGAAACCAGAACAGAGGACACAATCCTCAGGCAAATAATCAAAATCAAAGTTACCAGAACAACTACCAAAACAATGGTAGTAGCAATAATTACAGAAATAATGGTAATAATACAAACTACCAAAATAATGGTAGTAATTACCACGGAAACAGGAATAATAATAATTATCAAAGAAATGATAATAACCATTCCAATTACAGGAACAGTAATAGTTTCCGGGGGAACAATACCGATTTTAGACCACAGAATAACGATTACCGAGGAAATGGCCAAAATAATGGCTTTAACAGAAATGATAACCGCGGTAATTATCAAAACGGTCATAATTCAAATTATAGGAATAATGACCGAAACAATGATACCAATAATAACAACAGAAACAATGGTAGAAATTCCTACGAAGGAAGACCCTTTCAGGGAAACCAACCTAGGAACCACCAAGGCCAATATGGTAATAACAGGGATTACAGAAGAGATGGGTCAAAAAACTAAAAAGGAGGGATTCAATAAACCAAAGGTTGACGGAATCCCAATTTAAAAGCTGCCTTTTTACATCATCAAAACCAAGAACACAAAAACTAAAAAACAAAGAGACTATAAATAAAACAACAGAAATTAAGTTTCCAATAAAAGAGACCCACGATCAGAGGTTTAGTCTAATACTAAATACACTCGAAAGATCGAATGAGTATACTGATTATCTACTAGATACAGGTGCTCAACCAAATATAATATCATTAAGAAGAGCTAGAAAAGTCGGTGCTGTATATATAGATAAATCCGACAGATCAGAAATCAAGGGAGTGACCAATAGTGAAGCATTGAATTCCATTGGCTCTACTTGGATAAACCTAAAGATATTAGAACATGTAATCCCGACAAAATTCTACGTGATTGACGAATTATCAATTCCAGCAATACTTGGAGCAAAATTCATGAAAAGCCATATTGATTCGATTGGAGGTAACTTTAAATATGTTATCTTCAAATTGAACATTCCAAAGAAATCAATTGAAGATAAAGACAAGGTTGATATTAAAGTATCGAAGATTACCAATAATAATTCTAGAAAACCCGAACAAATATTCATAGCAAATTATCAGGATGAAGCTATATTATCTAACAGTGAATCTGAAGATGAATACTTCGAAGATGATTACACCAGTGAATATTTAGAAAGTTCAGATGATCATGGAGAAAATAATTCAAGCTACTTTAATAGTTTAAAACCTGAAATAGGCTCTGCCGACAATGGAGATGAAGATTACTTCGAAATATCTTCCGCGAACGAAGAGGAACCAATTACAGAACCCGATAACGAATTTAAAATGGAAGATTTGGATTCCAATCAAGATTATAGCTTATTGGAGAACAAAGGAATTACACAAGCAAGAGGAGGAGAAAGAGTGAAAAAGGTTTTGGATAGCCTGAAACTCCAACATCTCGAAAAAAATACATTTTTTGAAATGGAAAATATAATGGCAGAATATAGTGATATATTCTTCCTAAAAGGGGATAAGTTGACTATCACAGATGCAGCAATGCACGAGATAGAGACAACAACCAATGTCCCTATAAATAAGAGGCAGTATAGATTCCCAGAATCTACAAAAAAACAAATTAATGAAGAAATAGACGAAATGCATCGCCAAGGCATAATAAGGCCTAGCAAAAGTCCATGGAATGCACCAGTTTTGTGCATACCTAAGAAGGATTTAGATGCGGAAGGGAACAAAAAGTACAGAATTGTAGTAGACTTTAGAGCTCTCAATTTGGTTACTAAACCATTTGTTTACCCCATTCCCCTAATAGATGAGATGTTAGATACTATAGGGGATAGTAAATATTTTTCTACATTGGATTTGAAATCAGGATTTTATCAAGTTCCGATTGATCCAAGAGATGCGGCGAAAACAGCATTCTCAACCCCGAATGGACATTATGAATATACGAGAATGCCCATGGGACTAAGAAATAGCCCATCAACTTTTCAAAAATTAATGAACTCAGTGCTATATGAATTGCCAGACATAAGGGCTCGGGTCTATCTTGACGACATTTTAATATACGGAAGAAGCATAAAAGAACACAACGAAAATCTGATCAGAGTGTTGAGAGCTCTGAGAAGACATAACTTGAAAGTGGAAACCTCAAAATGTCAAATATTAAAAACAAAGATAAATTATTTAGGACACACTATTGACGAACACGGTATACGTCCTATGAAAGATAATATTGAAGCTGTAAGGGATATGCCAGTTCCAAAGACAGTAAAAGGAGTGCGCTCATTCTTGGGAACAGTGAATTTTTATGGAAAATTCATCCCAAAAATAGCGGAAACTCGAAAACCTTTGAATGATTTATTAAAGAAAAATGTTCGTTTCAAATGGTCAGACGAATGCCAAAGTGCATTTGAGAAATTGAGAAATTTTCTAACATCGGATACTCTTTTGGTAAGACCAAAGTATAACGATACCTTTGTGTTAACTACGGATGCGAGTGACTACGCAATTGGAGCAGTCCTCTCAAATGAAAAAACACCAAATCGACCCATAGCCTACGCTAGTAGAGGCTTAGTAGGGGCCGAAATAAGGTATCACGTAATCGAGAAGGAATTACTTGCCATTGTTTGGGCAGTAAATCGATTCAAGCACTATATATATAATCAAAAATTCATCGTTTATACAGATCACAGACCTTTAGTTTCTCTGTGGAATCTGAAAGAAACATCTCACACCTTAACTAGGTTGAGATTGAAATTGCAAGGTCTGGAAATGGACATACGATATAAACAAGGACGAGAAAATATAGTAGCCGACTTTTTGTCAAGACTTCAACATGAAAATGTTGAAAAGGCCAACGACACTAACGAAAATACGGTCGCTGTGTTGACTCGTCAACAAAAACGACAACAGGATTTACTCATAAATGATGATGAGAATTCCGATGATGTCCCTGAAGATGAAATCTCCAAGATATTAAACTCTGACATTTCGGACAACGAAAAAGTTACCTTAAACGACTCAAATGACGCCTTAAAAGACGCAACATATCTATCAGCGGAGGACTTCAAAATCGCTCTGAAACAGGAATTGATTGATGAATCAAAAGTGGTTATTACAAAAACTATTAAAGATGAAAAATCATGCGACGCAAGATTTGTCATCCTAAATAGCAAAACTGCTTTCAATGAGTTAACATCTTTATATGATTACCCTCACGGTATCAAAGATTGGGTCAAAGATAACCTTTTGACACATCCTTCAAATAAGGTAGCAGGAATATTACTCGAAGGGAAGAACAACTCCCTAATGAATTTTGACAATTTTATTGATTTAATGTTAACATATTTCAATAACTGCCCGGATTTCATTCTAAACGCAAAGACAATTCACATGATCTCGTTTAGAAAGATAAAGCAATATCAGATTTTACAAATAGTAAAATATATTGCGTGGAAATTGGATATCAACATCATTTTATACAACGCAGACAGTGAACGAACTATAGTAAACAAGGACGAAATTCAAACAGTTTTGCATGAATTCCACGATGCGCCTCTTGGTGGACACGTAGGAGCAAAACGAATGCATCAACGAATAGGCACACTTTTTGTATGGCCTAACATGAGAAGAGACATTGAGAATTATGTAAAACAATGTGACTCATGTCAGAAGAACAAGATTTGGAGCCATAACAAAATCCCAATGAAGATAACAACTACGTCATCAGAACCATTTGAGAAGGTTTTTATAGACATAGTTGTCTTACCAGAATCCGATTTTGGTAATAAATATGGACTTGTCATGCAAGACGACCTAACCAGATTCTTGGTAGTAGCACCAATGGAGAATCAAGAATCAGAAACAGTCGCCAGGACATTTATAGAACATTACATTTGTAAATTTGGAACACCTGCTGAATTAGTATCAGATCAAGGTTCAAATTTTATGAGTGAGGTGTTCAAACATATTTGTAAAATTTTGAAAATAAAGAAAATCAACACAAGCGCGTATCATCCTCAAGCCAATTTAGTTGAGAGATCAAATCGTGAATTAAAAACATACCTGCGTCAGTACGTAGTAGGCAACCCACATGTATGGGACCAACATCTGCCATACTTTACGTTCGAGTACAACACGACGATTAACTCTTCGACAAAGTACTCTCCGTTCGAACTTGTATATGGACGATTAGCTAGATTACCAGCATCCATATATAACCAAAGGGAAAATGGTCTAAATTACGAAAGCTACTCAAAAGAGATGAGGTCTGTTTTCAAAAACATTCACTCAAAAGCTAAAGAAAACCTAATTCTGTCAAAAGAAAAGCGCAAAGAGCTCTATGACAGAAAAGCAAACGATTGGCAACCTATGTGGGGAGATCTGGTCTTAGTACATGCCAACCCCATGGGAGTAGGGCAGAAACTCCAGAGCTATTGGAGAGGCCCTTATGAAATCGTAGATTTGCCCAGTGAGCAAACCACGGTAATCAAAAACGGCAACAAACTAGAGAAGATCCACAATAATCGCCTAAGAAAATACCATAATTAAAAGAATGAAATGAAAAAAAAAAAAAAAAAAAAAAAAAAAAAAAAAAAAAACATTGAATGAAGCATAAAAACACTCAAAGTTCACTACCTCTTCGTTTTATTTTTGGGGTGTCCGGATTTAAAACACATCAACATTTTGGTTGTAAATCCGGACAGTGCAAATAGGAAAAGGACGCCGTTTGACAGTGCGTTTATGTTTCGATTTATCTAAATTTTATCTCACGGCTTACTATGGTATTTATGATGTTTGAACGATCTTTCACATATAAAAAAAAAAGCTCCTGTATAACATTGCATCTCATAAATTGCATAAATTACCATCTAATTGAGAAGTATTGATGAAGGTGTCCGGATATTGGTACCGTCCGGATTGTGATTCATCACGGTACAGCTCGGCGACTGATCGTCAGCCCTACTGATTTTTGCGAACGAAGTGGAAATAACAAACACAGAAAAAAAAAAAAAAAAAGGGGTAAAACCCACAACGAAAGACGAATTATTAATCAATAAAGGATGTGATATTACATTTGTTAACATAAAGATTAACAAAGAAAGTTTTACAAAAATATTAGTATATTATCAAAAAAAAAAATTATTATTACGTACATAATATTTAAGTCTATTACATAAAAATGTCTCTCAATGAATAAATGTCTACGTCTAATGGCCTATGATCCCTGACCAGAATTGGTCAGGCTTTTTGCAAACAAAAAAAAAAAAAAAAAAAAAAAAAAAAAAAAAAAAAAAAATCAGCCAATATCAAAATATTTTCTTTTCTCCTCGATTACAGGAGCATTTTTCTTCTCGTTAACCTATTCTGGTTAACGAATGGTGGATTCATTTTAGAGGAACAACACGAGCCGTTGATAAGAATGGGCACATACGTGTTGAAGGTAAGATTCCCGGTATTAGGATTAGAAGAAGGAGGGAAGGCCTTATTAAAATCTAAGGCAGATTATAATTATACTTGTGTATTATTACAAAAAATAATAAAAAATACACATTGTAATGTCATGCTGAGTGATTTAGAAATGGCATTCAACAAAAGCATGGATATGAATAAGTTCATAAAAGAATTTTTTCCATCCCGAAGAACTCGTGGTTTTATAACAGCCATTGGAGGTATGGATTCTGATGATAGAATTCGGGTGGATATAAATCTGGACAAATTAAGAAGGAACGAGGAATCCTTGGTCTTATCACTAGATCATCAAACTGCGACAATTGATGCTATGTACAAATTTGTAGACAGCTCAATGTTGCATATAGATGATAAGATGAAAAACGTGATGAATACGTTCAACACATTAGGGAAACTGGTCCAAGACGACTTAAGTTTCGCTAGTACATATAAAAAGGCACTACAACTTGAGTCGGAATTAATTGAAATTGGATTTAGAATTCAATCTTTAATAAATGACTTAAATAAACAACAGAATATTATACTACAAGTCTTGCTTAATAAAGACAATAGTATAACATGGTTTATTCAATTACTAGAGCCAGCAATTTTGTTGCAAATATTAAAAGAGGCTGAAAGTAAGATCAAAGGGGGCCTCGAATTTCCAAGAAGACAAAATAGCGGAATATTGTCAGAGATTTTGAGAATAACGGATGTATCCTTTAAAACGGAGAACAACCAAATGTTGTCAATTGACCTGAAGATACCGTTAGTTTCAAAGAGGAAATTCAAAACATTTAAGGGAAGTTTTATTCCACAAATAAATGGAACTATTATCATGACCATTAATTTGGATCGGAATATAATAATTGAGGAAATTGATAACTATTGGGGATTCCTATTAACGGAAACTCAATACGAAAACTGCAAAATATACATGAATTTTAGAATTTGTGAATTAAAACTGAAGGAGGAAAATTTAACTTCAGAAAACGAGTGCCTATTGAATCTCAGATTCAGAAATTCAACAGAAAATTGTAAGATTAAACTTCTGAGAGTCAATCACGACGCTTGGTTTGAAACCGAGGAGTCAAATGTTTGGGAGTATGTAACCCCACAAGAAGTTGAAGTAAATATTTTCCATGGAGAAAATAAAACAAAATTGATTGTTAGGGGTACAGGTCGAATGAGGCTAACCCCAAACATGAGGATTCAAACAAATAACACAAAAATTTGGTATTCAGATACTACAGTATCGGATAACAAAGCATTAGTAAACACAATGAACTACAAAATAATGAATTTTACGTGGGAAGAAAGTACAATGCATTTGATCCCAACATTGAGTGGAAATTTCTCTAAAGTTTCATTCTATGATCGAAAGAAGCTTTTTGATTTAGGAATCGATGTTGAAGTTCTCAAAAAGCAAAGACCCTTCCTAGAAAATTTAATTTATTCTCCACTTTCATCAGGCTGGACTATAGCTAGTATAGGGACTGGAGCAATAATTATGTTGGCAACGTTGATAGTACTTTTTATTTGTTGCTTTAAAGGGCAGATTTCTTGCCCACAAAACAAAAAGTACGTCTCTTCATATTCCAAGGAAAGGAAGTCGAAACCTTTTAAACAAAGGAATCCAAAGGTTTCAATTCTGAAAAAACCTCGTTCATCACCTCCAAAGATACCGTTGAGAGGACAAAAGATTACCCATTTAGGGCCATTGATCGACCCACGGGAACCGAATTCAGACGCTGAGATGCTTAAAAGGAGGAAAGATATTTTCGCCAATCCAAATTTAGAACATAATGGAGAAATCATGCTCATGCGTGAATTAAATCCACAAGCGAATTTACCAGCAATTCAAAAATTAGAAGAAGAATATATGGAACCAGATATATTTCAAACCTCAACAGGAATAACAAATGAAAGCGATATCCAGGGGATATCAGAAAATAAGACAATTATAAAAACACAAACTAGAAGACCACCAGTCAGAATTCGGTGGTAGAAAAAGTTGATACAGAGCGACAACCTACAGCTAATTATAACATAATGCGTTCGCCAATAACAACAAAAAAGCATTTGAATGAACCGAAGAGCTGGAAATCCAGGATAAGTAAATGTTTTGTCAAAGATTGTCAAAAATGTCTGCACGTAATAATGTCAAATAGATGAGCACTATAAAAGAATTAAAAGGGGAAGAGGAAACATACCTCCCATAAATAACGCGAAAGAGTAAAACTTTGATTAATTAAATCGGAAGAGACCCCACATTATTTGAAAGAAGGGCCTTTCAAATGAAAATAGAAGAAATGAAATATTGACCTAGAGCGGATAAAAGTTTCCCTCGTTACAATCAGTATCCCATGGGAAATGTTAAATGAGATCGTATTTACCGTTCGACAATAGTAAAATTGAACATTGTCGATAAACTGAATTTTTTTTTTTTTTTACGATTTTTTATGTTTGAATGGATAGTGAATTATTGGACAAGGGAACACTACCTAGAATGACTGTGATTTGAATGAAATAACAAGGGAGTAGTGACCCAGAATGGTAGTTATTGAGTATACGAATTGTTAATTATATTAAAAAAGTATTATTATGTGAAATCGAATAATACTTAATTTTCGGAAATTTTAGAAGACAAACATCGTTAAGGGAAACAGTAGAGACAAAAAGGTTGAAACCAAGGTCAAAATAAAAGGGAATTACTAAGGGCAAAATGCTCACAAAAAAAAAAAAAAAAAAAAAAAAAAAAAAAAAAAAAAGAAGTTTTATGAAATGCTCAAATGAAAAAAAGAGAAATGTCATCAATTACAAAGGACATATTATTACGAAAAAAAAAAAAAAAAAAAAAAAAAAAAAAAAAAAAAAATACAAAAAAAAAAAAAAATATACAAAAAAAAAAAAAAAAAAAAAAAAAACAGCAATGTATTAAGAATATATTTTACTCATTTCTTTTTGCAGACAGAGCAAATGAGATACGAACAGGCCTATAGCCTAGGAAATTGAGGTAAATATATATAGAAATAAAAATAAGAATTTAAATCCTGTTTGTAGTAGTCAACAAATACTTTTGACACTACGTAAAATGTATGCCAAGAAACATTTAAACAAACGAAGAGGACGAAAACATAGTGTAACGCCTCAAATTACAAATATGGAAAGACCGAAAAGACACGAAAATTATGAGATACCACAAAGATTAAAAATTTTGTTGGAAAGACCAACAGTATCTCCGGAAGAACAGATAAGACATTCCTGGAATAAGGAAGACTGTTCTGAAAACATATTTGTAGAAACTAATGGTCTCACAGCCCATCGAACTTATGCAAGAAACAATACTGATTGCATAAGAGGTAAAGTTGGGTTCACAAAAGGTCTCCATGTATGGGAAATAACATGGCCTAGTGAACAGAGGGGGACACATGCATACGTTGGAATAGCAACGTCTGATGCAACCCTACAATGCATGGGTTATCAAAGTCTATTAGGACTAGATAGCAATTCTTGGGGCTTTGACATAAACAGGGGCATGACGCTTCATGATTCAATCATTGACACGTACCCAAAAAAACAAAATGGTAGAGAACGAAAATCTTTTGAAAAGTTCAAAATAAAGTTCGAGACTATTAAAGTGATACTGGATATGGATAAAGGCACACTGAGCTTTTTAGCCAATGGCCAATACTTTGGAGAAGCCTTCGAGGGTCTCCAAAATAAGACACTATACCCAATAATTTCAACAGTTTGGGGCAGAAGTGAGGTAAAAATGGAATATTTAGGTGGTTTAGAGTCTAAACCAATTACCTTACAGGAATTGTGCAAATACACAATCTGTAAAGGAATGTGTTCAATACATTTCAAAGAAAATGTCAAACTTTTCCAATTACCAAAGTCAATAGAGAACTATTTGTGCCTTCAAGGAAAGGACTTTTGGAAAAGGAGTCTGAACACAGACAGAAAACATGAATGCACAAATTATTGTGTCACAAATAACACGATTGGGCTCCGAGTAAAAGACGTGTGAAAAAAAAAAAAATTATGGATTTACACACATCTGTCAGCATATTTTTTTTTAGATATATAACTATGTAGTATGATAGAGTTTAATTTTAATAGTATATAATTATTTTTGGGATTATTCTACATTTTATTATACAATTATTTAATAGAAAACAAAATGAGTATATTTACAGATTAATCCTGCCTAAAACCTCAAATCAGGGGGGGTTTTAGGTCAACAGCAATTTACCAGGCGATCCACAGAAGACGAGAAGGAAGATAAACCAGAATGGTGAATAGAAGGAAGGTAAAACAGAATGATGGTATGGTGAGTGTAGATTGCTGCTATACGGTAATGCAAGTGTAATTTTGGGTTATCCTTTTCGGTATTAAATACTTGCATTGCTGTAGACCTGTTTTTTTTTTTTTTTTCTTTCATATTTCCAATATTTTTACTTTTAATTTGGTATAAGATTTTTTGGCTTAATTATTGACAAGAGGGGTGAATTATCATGAATTCTCAAAATTATATATTTGTGAGAAAAATATTTTTCTTGACTCTATATTTTGAGTAAGAAAATGGAAATATTAAAATTAAAATTGTTTTCATTATTAATAAATATTAAAGACATATATGCTTAAATGGGAAAACATGAAAAAGGTATCAAATTGGGAAGAAGTTGACAATAGGAGAGAGTAGAGAATAAAAAAAAAAAAAAAAAAAAAAAAAAAAAAAAAAAAATTATTATAATATAAATAAAATACACTAAAATTAAAAGTAAAGTAACATACAATTTAAAATATTCAGAGCGTAAAGATAGGGATATAAAGTTAGGAACT
The DNA here is from genome assembly GCF_029784165.1 of Wyeomyia smithii. Lineage (NCBI taxonomy): Eukaryota > Metazoa > Arthropoda > Insecta > Diptera > Culicidae > Wyeomyia > Wyeomyia smithii. The sequence goes on from NC_073694.1 coordinate 122,896,966, forward strand.
AAGACTAGGGTCAGACAGTAGGAGAACGATAAAAGGATCAGTACTCACCGAACGGACGGCGGAGATAAAAGACGGATGGAGAGAGATGAATCTAGAACGGATTCAGTAAATATATATTTGACTGAATCAGAAATTAATATAGCAGTTGAATAAAACGGAAGAGAAAAGCAGTCTTTCATCATCAATCAAGAAAGATGTTTAAGGAGATAAGACTATTCTATCAGCTAGGAGAAGCCGGATAAGTCATTATATACACACACTTTACACCACTCGCAATGGGATAGACCTGAAGAGCAGGATCGATGAAAACGGGTTTATGTCTTCAGGGAACAGGAAGAATCCCAAATTTATCGGCAGGATTATAAGTGTAGAGAAACACCAGATCAAGTCTTAGGACTACGTGCAACAAATGATCGGTGTTATATCCGAGCATAAAGATTAAAAGCTGTAACATCTAGGATATATCTCAACAGAATTCAGGACTTAGGTCAACCAAGAAAGATCCTGAAACAACAAATATTCTTCGTGTTAATGGGACGGATAATACCAAGGAAGGAGGATAGACAGGAGTGGATAGAGGAGCGAACGAAAGGGGGCGGACGGCTCTCAGGAAAGGAGAAGGAGAAGGAGTACGGAATAGTATGGATAGAACAGTAGTAGCTAGGGAATAGAGTAGTAGGGTACAGAGGCAAAAGATCTTTCATTTCCAAATTATCCAAAAATCAGGTTCCTTCAAATTTTTTTTTTGTAACCCATGCCAAATACTTTCATCATGTTTTTAATGAATTGCATTAATTAAAAACTCGATCAGTGGGGGTTTTATGAGCCGACCTGATTTTAGGCGGTTACAATTAATTTCCATTCTCTTCCAAAGAAGGATTAAGAAAAATCCTAAATGGAAAAAACATCTTTGGAAAAACTTGTCATTAATATGCATGGACAAGATGATGAAATCATTTCTCTTGTCAATTTGTTTCAACATCGCAAGTGTTGAAACTTGAAATTCCATCCACCACTCATGTTATGAAAATATGAAAAGTGGATCATAATCAAAGAAGGTATTGTTTTGATTATGGAGGCAAAAACAATACCTCAGTTATTAAATCGAACGCAAGTTCGAATGTTTTAAGTTTATATTTACAGCAAAAAACTCCAATTCGCGGATGTTTAATCAAAACATGCAACCGAGCGGATTTACGAAAAAGTCAACAACGATTGCATCAGCCGTGCACGGGCACGTTCGCGAGGAAAGAGACGGAAGAGCGGCCCGCTCTCGTGAGAAGACGACGCCGCGGGAAAATTCGGAGTGACCGGAGTAGCGGCGAAGACTTAAGCTGGGACTTCAAGGAAGTCCGACGTCGTTATAGTGATACCCCTCGTGAGGCAGGTGCCTACGTCGTTATAGATAGTCCGCGGTTCGTTTAGGTGTTAACTCTTAAGTTTTATTCCGCGAGGCAGAAGTGATGCCCGTTGTTTAAGTTTCGGTTTAGTGTTTAAGTGATTTAATATTTTTTCAACTTAACTGATAGATTAAAAGTAATTAAAATCGAGCAGATGTAGTGCAGTTAATCAAAGGACATATCACATCCAGCAGTAATAGTGTCTAACCACTCGGTACGTATTCCGCTTCAGGATTACCCTCTCAAGCACCTTGCCCGCCGTGTCCAGCAGGCAGATTGGTCTGTATGCCGATGGGTCACCTGGTGGTTTCCCAACCTTCGGCAACAGCACCAGCCTCTGGCGCTTCCACACGTCCGGGAAGAGGCAGTCGTCAAGGCATTTCTGCATGACTGCCCTGAACAACCCGGGGGCTTCTTTGATGGCCGTCTTGATGGCCAAGTTCGGGATTCCGTCTGGTCCCGGAGCCTTGCCTACCTTCAGGGAGTTTGCGATCTCGATCAATTCATCTTCCGTCACCCTTACCGCATCGTCAGCCTCTGCACGGCTGCCGTCACTCACGGTAGGTGGTGACTCGTCAGCCGGAGGCCAGGGACTTGGTTCGTGTCTTGGGAAGAGGCCCTGAATGATCGTTTCTAGCATCGCTGGTGATTGTTCGGCCGGGGCTAGCGCACCTCTAGTCTTGGTCATAACGATCCTGTAGGCGTCACCCCACGGGTTCGAATTGGCACTGGCGCAGAGTCGTTCGAAACAGGCTCGTTTGCTGGCTCTGATTGCGCTCTTAAGCGTTGCCTTAGCGGATCTGAATGCGACACCGCGTTCCGCTCTTTGCTCGTCGGAACGTGCGCGCTGCATCCTCCGTCTTGCACGGAGGCATGCATTGCGCAGGCCTGCTATCGTATCGCTCCACCAGTATGTCGGTGGCCTACCCTCTCTAGGCGGACGAGACCTAGGCATCGTGGCGTCGCACGCCCATGACAGCATCGAATTTAGATGGTCCACATCCGGGAGCAGTTCACCCCCTTCATGCTTCCATCTAATTGCCTGCCCAAAAACATCTGCATCGAAATGCAGTGTTTTCCAGCCGTAGAAGGATGGAATATTGGCCCTACTCGTTGCTTGCTTCCGCACGCCTACCTCATAGCGGATCGATTGGTGATCGCTATTCGTGTAGCTGTCGTCTACCCTCCAGTTCGTGATCAGTCCCGGGCTGCAGAACGTCACATCGATAATCGATTCGGCACCGTTTCTACTGTAGGTGCACTTTGTACCAACGTTAGCCAAGTCTAAGTTGAGCTTTGCCAAAGCTTCCAACAAGACCTGGCCCCTCTGGTTTGTACAGCGACTCCCCCACTCGACAGCCCAAGCGTTGAAGTCACCCGCAACCACCAACGGCCGTAGGCCCGTCAGTTCCACGGTTGCTTGATCGACCATCTGCGCGAACGTTTCGGTAGACCAACTTGGCGGAGCATAGCAACTGCAGTAGAATACTCCATCCACTTTGGCAATAACGTACCCCTCTCTGGAGGTCGACACAATCTCCTGAACCGGGGACCTGCCTGTCGTGCAAATGGCCGTCTTCCCAGACTTGTCCGATACCCAGTTACCGTTTCCGGTTGGGATACGGTATGGGTCCGAGACGATGGCCACGTCCGACAACGACTCAGCAGCCGCTTGGTGTAGCAGCTGCTGCGCCGCATAGCAGTGATTCAGGTTTAACTGTATCACCCTCAGGCCTGCGGCTTAGTAGCCGGCCGTGCAGCCGGACACTTGGGGCCTCCCATGGCGTGTTTGGCGTCCCGTTTACCGGTACATACCAGACACTTGGGAGGTGCACCGCAGTCCCGTGCCTTGTGGCCTGCGCCACCGCAGCGGCGGCATAAATTGGACCTGTCGGGCCCTTTGCACGACCAGGATTTATGCCCCCGCTCAAAGCACCTGAAGCAAACGTCAGGCTGTTGGAAGGTGCCCAGAGGGCAGACCGACCAACCCACCTTCAACGTGGCCTTCTTCAGGGCCTTGTTACCCTCCGTTAGTGGAAGCTTTATGGTGGCAACCTGGGTGCCGGCCGGGCCCCTGCGGAGACGAACTGCCTCTGCGGTTACTACCACTCCACACTCACGTTCGAAGGCTTGTGCTATGTCACACCCTTCGGTGATCTCGTCCAGGTTTTTAAGCTGGAGAGTCACTTCAGGAGTGAGGGCTCGGATTTTAACCTCCTCGCCTAGCACTTCCTGGGCCGTCTTTTTATAGGCACAGCCCTTGCCCTTCGCCTCTTTGCGGAGTTCGAGGATCATCTCGCCGGTGCGTGACCGACGAATTGTCCTGACGTCCGTGCCGAGGTCTTTGAGCTTGGGATCGCCTCTCATGGCCTTCAAGACTTCGGCGTACTTAGACGCATCGGTCTTGAAAATGAGGGCGTCACCCTTGCTCCGCCTACTCGCCCCTTGCGGCTTCTTATTGCGGTCGCCGCGCTTCGCGCGTCGTTCCCGCTTCTGCCGCTTCTTATTCACCACGGTAGTCCAATCCGTGGCTACGCCGTTTGCCGGTTCGCCGTTTGCTGGTTCTTTGCTCGGCTGGACCGACGAGCCAGCTTCATGGCTGTCACCGAACAACCGCCTCCGTTGCGTCCTGGGGGCCGTTTCCCCCGGAGAGCCCCTCGCACGTTTGCCAGTCGGTTCGGTTGAACAGACTTCGGCAAGCGATGCTGCAGCTGTTTGTGTGTATTTAGACACAGCTGCAGCACTCCCTTTTTCAGGCTGGTTGAGCCTCGCCTCTAGCGCAAGTGCCTTGCTTTCGGCATCATTAGCCCGTTTAAGGGCTTGCGAAAGCTCGGACTTCGCGCTACATACGTTCATACGTAACAACAGAAGACATTGTTTCAGGTCTTTTGAAATGTTGCTACGTTCGTCCGTGAACTTGAGTATTTCATCAAGTTGTACGGACACCGCCTCCACGCTTGGGAACTTATTCATGTGGCTTTCTACCGCAGAGAGTAGCATAGCCCCAGATATCTGTTCCCGCTCCTTGGCGGTTTTAGGTGTTTCCACCTTGCCACCAGTCTTCGCCGTTCCGGTTGGTGCTGGCTTAGGCGTGCCCGCCTTTGCCCCAACTCGGAACTCCCCTGTCGGTGTCGCAAAAGGTGTACCAACCTGTGCGCCGCCTTTACCGGCATCGGCCAGTCTCGGTGGAGACCGGGCGATGCCCCGCCTGGCAAACGGGTTTACTAACCCGTCCGCCCCATCCACTACCTTCGCCTCTTCGTCGATTTTAATAGTAAACATTTTGGTTAAAAGGGTCCCCCTTCCAGCCGCTATCCTTGGTCATGGTGGAGTGGTCGCCTATATGGTCCCATGGTGGCCTATGCCGGAGCAGTGAGGTCATGGCTAGTGAAGGTCGCCATAGCCCCTCATGAGCAACTATGACGCCTCCCGACCGGCGTAAGTCAGGAAAGGGCATCTGATCCCACTCCTGCCTGATTCCCATCAGGCAATGACCGCGGAACGTACTGGAAGGCCTGCCAGGTTTTACGGGACGGAGACCCCTGCAGCCGTATGCCACCTCGCCGTTTCAAGCCGTTGTCACGCGACTTTACTAAGGGAGCTCGGTGCAGGTGCCAGCCCTACGTCGTGGTATAAAATCGTATTCCCTCTCAAAAATCTAAAAACACAGCGACCAGTACACCATAATTGGGACCTTACTGGTATCAGCCCCAATAGGCAGGTTAGTGCATTTGGATGATGGGAGCGGCACTACTCGCTCCGTCGAAGCTGTTTACGGGTGGCCGTGGCTTTTACGGGGAATCGACTGCCCAATGCCCGGAACCCCACCACTCCCTAGGCAAGCTCCCGCTGCCGGTCCAGGACTAATTGATGCTATCACACACCTATCGGTGGTCACGCACGCGTGCATGGCCTCGACGGTCGCCAGGCGTCGACCCGTGGTGGCCTGCAGCTCGGCCAAAGCAAGGGTAGTCTGCTTTTACCCATGCTGAGCAACCTAAGCTGAACAGCTAAAGCCCTTTGTCTCCCCGGGACCGCCGTTAGGCATTACTTCAGGGAGAGGGCCCGTCGTGCTTTTCGCACTTACCTCTATGGGTAGCAGAGCAGCCTATACAGGCCAGTTAGTTAACCGTTAACTAACTGGGGCACGTCGATGGTTTCCCGTCGATTGGTGCCCTGCAAAATACTAACGATCTGTGATGCTGCCGTGATGACCGCATCCCAGATTTCCCTATTTTCGCACATCCTACGCACTATATTCTCTGGCGTGGTGTCCATCCCACTTATTGCCAGCATTTCGTACCGTACCCGCTCGAAGCGCGGACATGTGAAGAACACATGCTCTGCGCTTTCTTCCGCACCCGTACAAGCGGGGCACATAGGGGACTCGGCGTACCCGAACCTATGCAGGTACTGCCTAAAGCAGCCATGGCCTGACAGGATCTGTGTCAGATGGAAGGTTACTTCCCCATGGTGCCTATTAATCCAGCCAGCTAACTCTGGAATGAGTCGGTGTGTCCATCTACCTTTTGTAGTGTTGGACCACTCCCGCTGCCACCTGGCCATTGAGGATGACCGTATGGTGTTGCGAATACCCCTCGTGTCGCGTTGGTCGAAGCATTCTACATCCTCTTTGACGATGATGCTGATGGGCATCATGCCAGCCAGGACGCAAACCGCCTCGTACGACACTGTTCGGTATGCGCACGCGACCCTTAGGCACATTAGCCTGTACGTACTCTCGAGTTTGCCGCGATGGCACGAGGTACTCAATACCTTGGACCACACTGGTCCTCCATACCTGAGTATGGACGTGGTCACGCTAGCAAGGACTTTGCGCCTGCTGCTACGAACCGCTGAGCTGTTTGCCATCATGCGGGACAGCGCTGCCACAGCCATGGAAGCTTTCTTGCAGGTGTAATCGACGTGGCTCCCGAACATGAGCTTGTCGTCGATCATAACCCCCAGAAGCTTCAACGAGCGTTTTGAGGCGATAGTGCATGTACCGGCACTGATCGATGCCTCCTGCTCAGACTTTCTGTTATTTACAACAATAACTTCAGTCTTATGGTGCGCTAGCTCCAGTTTCCTGGAGTGCATCCAGTCTTCCACTACGCGTATTGATAGCGCGGCCTTTAACTCTACCTCTCTAATAGACTCGCCATAGACCTCAAGAGTTATGTCATCGGCGAAGCCCACGATCACCACCCCTGGAGGGAGTGTTAGTTTTAACACGCCGTCATACATAGCGTTCCACAGTACCGGACCCAGGATGGAACCTTGCGGTACACCTGCGGTAACCGGAACGCTTTTCTGACCCTCGTTTGTGTTATACACTAGCACTCGATTCTGGAAGTAGTTGCCTAGAATTTCGTACAGCGACGTCGGCACTCTGAGACTCTGTAGCGCTAAGGCTATGGAGTCCCAGCTGGCACTGTTAAACGCGTTCTTCACGTCAAGCGTGACGATCGCGCAGTAACGAATGCCCCTCCTCTTGCGTTGGATTGCAACCTCAGCCGTTCTGGTGACGGAGAGAATTGCATCCACCGTGGACCTACCTTTTCGAAAACCGAACTGGTTGCTTGATAGACCGTTTTCACTTTCTGTATATTTCACCAGTCTATTGAGGATTACCCTCTAAAGCACCTTGCCCGCCGTGTCCAGCAGGCAGATTGGTCTGTATGCCGATGGGTCACCTGGTGGTTTCCCAACCTTCGGCAACAGCACCAGCCTCTGGCGCTTCCACACGTCCGGGAAGAGGCAGTCGTCAAGGCATTTCTGCATGACCGCCCTGAACAACCCGGGGGCTTCTTTGATGGCCGTCTTGATGGCCAAGTTCGGGATTCCGTCTGGTCCCGGAGCCTTGCCTACCTTCAGGGAGTTTGCGATCTCGATCAATTCATCTTCCGTCACCCTTACCGCATCGTCAGCCTCTGCACGGCTGCCGTCACTCACGGTAGGTGGTGACTCGTCAGCCGGAGGCCAGGGACTTGGTTCGTGGCTTGGGAAGAGGCCCTGAATGATCGTTTCTAGCATCGCTGGTGATTGTTCGGCCGGGGCTAGCGCACCTCTAGTCTTGGTCATAACGATCCTGTAGGCGTCACCCCACGGGTTCGAATTGGCACTGGCGCAGAGTCGTTCGAAACAGGCTCGTTTGCTGGCTCTGATTGCGCTCTTAAGCGTTGCCTTAGCGGATCTGAATGCGACACCGCGTTCCGCTCTTTGCTCGTCGGAACGTGCGCGCTGCATCCTCCGTCTTGCACGGAGGCATGCATTGCGCAGGCCTGCTATCGTATCGCTCCACCAGTATGTCGGTGGCCTACCCTCTCTAGGCGGACGAGACCTAGGCATCGTGGCGTCGCACGCCCATGACAGCATCGAATTTAGATGGTCCACATCCGGGAGCAGTTCACCCCCTTCGTGCTTCCATCTAATTGCCTGCCCAAAAACATCTGCATCGAAATGCAGTGTTTTCCAGCCGTAGAAGGATGGAATATTGGCCCTACTCGTTGCTTGCTTCCGCACGCCTACCTCATAGCGGATCGATTGGTGATCGCTATTCGTGTAGCTGTCGTCTACCCTCCAGTTCGTGATCAGTCCCGGGCTGCAGAACGTCACATCGATAATCGATTCGGCACCGTTTCTACTGTAGGTGCACTTTGTACCAACGTTAGCCAAGTCTAAGTTGAGCTTTGCCAAAGCTTCCAACAAGACCTGGCCCCTCTGGTTTGTACAGCGACTCCCCCACTCGACAGCCCAAGCGTTGAAGTCACCCGCAACCACCAACGGCCGTAGGCCCGTCAGTTCCACGGTTGCTTGATCGACCATCTGCGCGAACGTTTCGGTAGACCAACTTGGCGGAGCATAGCAACTGCAGTAGAATACTCCATCCACTTTGGCAATAACGTACCCTTCTCTGGAGGTCGACACAATCTCCTGAACCGGGGACCTGCCTGTCGTGCAAATGGCCGTCTTCCCAGACTTGTCCGATACCCAGTTACCGTTTCCGGTTGGGATACGGTATGGGTCCGAGACGATGGCCACGTCCGACAACGACTCAGCAGCCGCTTGGTGTAGCAGCTGCTGCGCCGCATAGCAGTGATTCAGGTTTAACTGTATCACCCTCAGGCCTGCGGCTTAGTAGCCGGCCGTGCAGCCGGACACTTGGGGCCTCCCATGGCGTGTTTGGCGTCCCGTTTACCGGTACATACCAGACACTTGGGAGGTGCACCGCAGTCCCGTGCCTTGTGGCCTGCGCCACCGCAGCGGCGGCATAAATTGGACCTGTCGGGCCCTTTGCACGACCAGGATTTATGCCCCCGCTCAAAGCACCTGAAGCAAACGTCGGGCTGTTGGAAGGTGCCCAGAGGGCAGACTGACCAACCCACCTTCAACGTGGCCTTCTTCAGGGCCTTGTTACCCTCCGTTAGTGGAAGCTTTATGGTGGCAACCTGGGTGCCGGCCGGGCCCCTGCGGAGACGAACTGCATCTGCGGTTACTACCACTCCACACTCACGTTCGAAGGCTTGTGCTATGTCACACCCTTCGGTGATCTCGTCCAGGTTTTTAAGCTGGAGAGTCACTTCAGGAGTGAGGGCTCGGATTTTAACCTCCTCGCCTAGCACTTCCTGGGCCGTCTTTTTATAGGCACAGCCCTTGCCCTTCGCCTCTTTGCGGAGTTCGAGGATCATCTCGCCGGTGCGTGACCGACGAATTGTCCTGACGTCCGTGCCGAGGTCTTTGAGCTTGGGATCGCCTCTCATGGCCTTCAAGACTTCGGCGTACTTAGACGCATCGGTCTTGAAAATGAGGGCGTCACCCTTGCTCCGCCTACTCGCCCCTTGCGGCTTCTTATTGCGGTCGCCGCGCTTCGCGCGTCGTTCCCGCTTCTGCCGCTTCTTATTCACCACGGTGGTCCAATCCGTGGCTACGCCGTTTGCCGGTTCGCCGTTTGCTGGTTCTTTGCTCGGCTGGACCGACGAGCCAGCTTCATGGCTGTCACCGAACAACCGCCTTCGTTGCGTCCTGGGGGCCGTTTCCCCCGGAGAGCCCCTCGCACGCTTGCCAGTCGGTTCGGTTGAACAGACTTCGGTAAACGATGCTGCAGCTGTTTGTGTGTATTTAGACACAGCTGCAGCACTCCCTTTTTTAGGCTGGTTGAGCCTTGCCTCTAGCGCAAGTGCCTTGCTTTCAGCATCGTTAGCCCGTTTAAGGGCTTGCGAAAGCTCGGACTTCGCGCTGCATACGTTCATACGTAGCAACAGAAGACATTGTTTCAGGTCTTTTGAAATGTTGCTACGTTCGTCCGTGAACTTGAGTATTTCATCAAGTTGTACGGACACCGCCTCCACGCTTGGGAACTTATTCATGTGGCTTTCTACCGCAGAGAGTAGCATAGCCCCAGATATCTGTTCCCGCTCCTTGGCGGTTTTAGGTGTTTCCACCTTGCCACCAGTCTTCGCCGTTCCGGTTGGTGCTGGCTTAGGCGTGCCCGCCTTTGCCCCAACTCGGAACTCCCCTGTCGGTGTCGCAAAAGGTGTACCAACCTGTGCGCCGCCTTTACCGGCATCGGCCAGTCTCGGTGGAGACCGGGCGATGCCCCGCCTGGCAAACGGGTTTACTAACCCGTCCGCCCCATCCACTACCTTCGCCTCTTCGTCGATATTATGAGTAAACATTTTGGTTAAAAGGGTCCCCCTTCCAGCCGCTATCCTTGTTCATGGTGGAGTGGTCGCCTATATGGTCCCATGGTGGCCTATGCCGGAGCAGTGAGGTCATGGCTAGTGAAGGTCGCCATAGCCCCTCATGAGCAACTATGACGCCTCCCGACCGGCGTAAGTCAGGAAAGGGCATCTGATCCCACTCCTGCCTGATTCCCATCAGGCAATGACCGCGGAACGTACTGGAAGGCCTGCCAGGTTTTACGGGACGGAGACCCCTGCAGCCGTATGCCACCTCGCCGTTTCAAGCCGTTGTCACACGACTTTACTAAGGGAGCTCGGTGCAGGTGCCAGCCCTACGTCGTGGTATAAAATCGTATTCCCTCTCAAAAACCTAAAAACACAGCGACCAGTACACCATAATTGGGACCTTACTGGTATCAGCCCCAATGGGCAGGTTAGTGCATTTGGATGATGGGAGCGGCACTACACGCTCCGTCGAAGCTGCTTACGGGTGGCCGTGGCTTTTACGGGGAATCGACTGCCCAATGCCCGAAACCCCACCACTCCCTAGGCAAGCTCCCGCTGCCGGTCCAGGACTAATTGATGCTATCACACACCTATCGGTGGTCACGCACGCGTGCATGGCCTCGACGGTCGCCAGGCGTCGACCCGTGGTGGCCTGCAGCTCGGCCAAGGCAAGGGTAGTCTTTTTTTTTTTTTTTTTTTTTTTTTTTTTTTTTTTTTAAAGGTGGCGGGGAAATCTGCAAACAGACACCTGAGAAGAGAACTCAGGGTGTGGGGATGAGACTAGGGGAGAGATGCTGGGGTAGTTACACTCCCCCAGACACCTACTTATCCCTGTCCCGACCCACTAAAACCCCTCCAGTCTCCAGCCCTGGTCTTCCCGGAACGACGGTTAAGTATTACGTCGGGAAGTGGCTTTTGTGCGTGATGCACCCTCTTTACTCTTATAACCTCCTAGCTAACTACCTGGAGACTGGTAATTAGCTACCACTGGCGTGTTGGTGGTTGACCCGCCACACACGTTGCAGCTCCAGAACAATCTGAGAGGCGGCCGCACAGACCGCGTTCCAGATGTCCGGGTCGTCGCACATCCTCCGGACTAGATTGTCCGGAGTAGTGCCAGGCCCGCTCACAGCCATCATGTTGCTCCTCGCTCTTACGAAACGGGGGCATACGAAGAAGACGTGCTCAGCAGTCTCCTCCTCCTCCACGCACTCGGGACACATGGGGGACACCGCGTGTCCGAACCTGTGCAGATATTGCCTGAAACAACCATGGCCTGACAGGATTTGTGTCAGGTGGAAGTTCACTTCGCCATGTCGTCTCCCGACCCAGCCGGATATCTCCGGTATGAGTCGGTGCGTCCATCTGCCCTTTGTGGAATTAGACCATTCCCTCTGCCAACGGAGCATCGAGAATGACCTTCTGGTACCTCGTATGCCCCTTGTGTCACGTTGGTCGAAACACTCTCTGTCCTCCTTGATGGCGATGCTGATAGGCATCATGCCGGACAAGACACATATTGCATCGTATGACACCGTACGATACGCACTCGCAACTCTCAGGCACATGAGCCTGTAGGTACTTTCCAGTTTGCCGAGGTAACTGTTAGTACCTAGCGCTCTGGACCACACTGGCCCACCATACCTAAGTATGGACGAAACCACGCTGGCAAGAAGTCTTCGCTTGCTGCCATAAACCGCTGAGCTATTGGACATCATACGAGATAGTGCTGCAATAGCCGATGAGGCCCTCTTACAGGCATAGTCGACGTGACTCCCGAACGTGAGCTTGTCGTCCACCATAACCCCCAAGAGCTTCAGGGATCGCTTCGAGGTGATGGTGCAGTCTCCGACTCTGACCACCGCCTGTTGCTCCGATTTACGGTTGTTCACAACCATGACCTCCGTCTTATGATGCGCGAGCTCCAGTTTCCTGGAGCGCATCCAGTCCTCGACCTTGCGTATACAGTGCGCGGCCGTCAACTCGACCTCCTCGATAGACTCGCCGTAAACCTCCAGCGTTATGTCGTCTGCAAAGCCGACGATCACAACCCCTACAGGGAACTTGAGTTTTAACACTCCGTCATACATGACATTCCACAACACCGGGCCCAGGATAGAACCTTGCGGGACTCCTGCGGTAATTGGGACGCACTTCTGACCCTCCTCTGTGTCGTAAACAAGTACTCGATTCTGGAAATAATTTTCCAGAATCTTGTACAGCGACACCGGTACATGGATGCTCCTGAGCGCGAGCGCTATGGAGTCCCAACTGGCACTATTGAACGCATTCTTCACGTCGAGCGTGACGATTGCGCAGTAGCGTATTCCCCTTCTCTTGCGCTGGATTGCTACCTCCGCCGTCTTGATGACGGAAGAGATTGCGTCCAGCGTGGACCTGCCCTTCCGGAAGCCGAACTGGTTACTTGCCAGACCGTGTACACCCTCCGTGTACCTCACCAGTCTGTTGAGGATGATCCTCTCAAGCACCTTGCCCGCGGTGTCCAGCAGGCAGATAGGCCTATATGCCGATGGGTCCCCTGGCGGTTTCCCAGCCTTCGGCAATAAGACCAGTCTCTGCCGCTTCCACCTGTCCGGAAAGAGACAGTCATCCAGGCACCTCTGCATGACTGCCCTGAACAGCCCGGGGGCCGTTTTTATCGCCAGCCTGATCGCCAGGTTAGGGATACCATCCGGTCCCGGTGCCTTGCTCACCTTTAGGGATTTGGCGATCACGATGAGTTCCTCATTCGTAACCCTTGCCTCCTCCCCTGCCTCGACACGGCTGTCGTCGCTCACGGATTGGATGCTCGGCAGGTTGGCCGACCATCTCTGGTCTATGTCTGAGATACTGGAACGTCGGACGTGAGACTCGACCGCCGGAGGCCAAGGACTTGGCTCGTGGCGTGGAAAGAGTCCCTCGATGATACGCTCCAGCATCGCTGGTGATCGCTCTGCAGGCGCCAGCGCGCCTTTAGTCTTGGCCATTACGATCCTGTAGGCGTCACCCCACGGATTTGTATTGGCACTCGCACATAGCCTATCGAAGCAGGCCCTCTTGCTGGCCTTTATCGCACTCTTTAGCATCGATCTTGCCGAACTGAATGCTGCGCGGCGCTCTGTCCTCTCTTCTTCGTTTCGCGCACGCTGCATCCTCCGTCTTGCACGGAGGCACGCACTGCGAAGGTCGGCTATCGCGTCCGTCCACCAGTAGACCGGTGGCTTTCCATTCCTAGGTTGGCGAGTCCTAGGCATGGTGGCGTCGCACGCCCGCGATAGCATAGCAACTAGTTGGTCAGCAGTCGGGCGAAGCCAACTGCCCCCCTCGCGCTCCCTTCTCATTGCCTCTTCGAATACCTCGGCATCAAAGTGCGATGTCTTCCACCCGCGAATGGTCGGAGTGTTGGCTCTACCCGTCGCTTGCCCCCTCTCGTTGTTGTCTACACTAAAACAGACCGCCTGGTGGTCGCTATTAGTGTAGCCATCGTCTACCCTCCAGTTCTTGATCAGTCCTGGGCTGGAGAACGTCACGTCGATGATCGACTCCGCACCATTTCTGCTAAATGTACTTTTGTTCCCAACGTTGGCCAGATCTAGGTTGAGCTTTGCAAAAGCCTCCAACAGGATCTGGCCCCTCTGGTTCGTGAAGCAACTTCCCCACTCAACAGCCCAAGCGTTGAAGTCGCCCGCCACCACCAACGGCGTTAGGCCCGTTAGCTCCATGGATAGGAGGTCGACCATCTGGATGAACCTTTCGGTAGACCAACGTGGCGGAGCATAGCAACTGCAGTAGAACACTCCGTTCACCTTAGCAACTACGTACCCTTCTTCTGAGGTTGAGACAACCTCCTGAACCGGGAACTTGCTCGTCGTACATATGGCCGCCAATCTGGACTTATCCGCAACCCAGTTACCGTTTCCGGGAGGGATGCGGTAGGGGTCCGATATGACGGCGATGTCCGACAACGACTCAGTGGCTGCTTGGTGTAGCAGCTGCTGAGCCGCGAAGCA